>NC_057808.1:243756504-243758714 GCF_018294505.1 Triticum aestivum | reverse complement strand
CTCGCCCCGACCTCGCCGGCCCCATCTCCCTCCTCAACTCCGGCAACACCTCCGTCCACCTCAAAGTCCGTGCCGAAGCCCCCAGATCCAGATCCAAAAGGTTGACCCCGAAAAATTCTAGTCCTTTTCTGTCATATTTTGGTGCCTAATTTGACCTGTCATATCTCCATGCTCGGTGCTCCGATTTGTGCATATAATATTTCAAAATGTTCATCAGGAGATGCTCTTCATTTTGTTCCATTGTGCCATGCTTGTTTGAGTTCATCTTGATGCCTAAATCATCGTTGAAAGAGTGCTATATGATGTTTACTGTTGTTACTTATCAGATTATGATGTTTTGTCATTTTTTTTGCATTTGATGTGTGCATCTTATGAGCATGAGCTCTACATGTGTTTTGAACTATGCCATGTCTTCTTTATAGAGGTGCTTTCCATGTATTTTTGTGTTCTATGTGGTGACTAGCACAAGCATGCAAACTAGGCTTCGTGATGTTGTTGTTTTCAGGGACTTAGGATTTTGCTAAGTTCCTTTTCCTGCTGTTATTTTGATGCCATGTAAACTTGATGCTACAGTGAGATCCATGCTTATTTTGATATACTTCAGTAAGAATTTTTTGTACATATGGTTATGCTCTATCCATTCATGCCCCTTCTTGCAATTATGGAGTGCTCTAGCATGTCATTTGCTTGCTCTACGTTTGCTATAAAATGTTCCTGGCAGAATGTTAACATGTTAATCAAATTTGCCATAGTTGTTGCTAGTGATCCATGCATGATATGAACTTTTTCTTGCCATGGTTAGCTTCATGAACATGTCTTCTTACTGTTGGTATGCTTGTTTTGTCATGCAATGCTTTGTGATGAGTGAATCGAGCTCGCAAAGATGCCTTCATAATTCTGCTAATGCCATGCTCTGTTTTCTGCTGTGTCTGAATCTGGTAATACAACTTGCTATGTTTATAGAGGTGCCATCATATCTTCTGTGCCTTTTTGGCTCATGATCAGTAAGGGACTTTTGTTCTATGCATTTCTTAGATTCATGCCGTGCCTTGATGTGCTATGATATGTTCCTGTAGCATGTTGTTTGATTGCTCTAAACATGGCTTTCTGATGTTATTTCTGGCATGATAGTATTTTCACCAAGTCTGTGAAGCTGATACCTTTTGCACTTTTGCCATGCTTGTTTGAACCTTCTCTGTTGTGATTTAGCCATAGCTCAGTGTTCATGTTTTGTCAAGCATCTTGAGTAAATCACTGTCATATGCTTTGTTGTTATGTTGGAGTGCAGTAGCTTAGTTTCTTGTTGCATACTATGTGGCATCATGCTGTTAATCGCAGAATTGTGCCATCCTTGTTTTGCTTGTCATTTGCAAACCGTGCATCCGATTCCGGTGATCCTTATATCGATTTCAACCGAAATCATCTCATATTTCCAGTGGCATACTTGGTTTGCAAAGTTGATGCCTTGTTCATCTTTTCCCTTCCGGAGCACGCATATGCATTGCATATCACATCTCGCATATCATGTCATGTATTGCATCATGTTGCTTGTGCATTGCCCGTGATTGATCGTTGGTCCTTTGCTTGTGTTCTTGTTTTGGGTAGAGCCAGGAGACGAGAATGCTTATGAGGAACCTGTTGAGAACGCTTACGAGGATCAAGCTTTCGACAACTCTGAGAACTTTGCAGGCAAGATGACCATACCCTCGATATCACTTCTATCTTTGCTTGCTAGCTGTTCGCTCTATTGCTATGCTGCGCTACCTACCACTTTCTATATCATGCCTCCAATATGGCCATGTTAAGCCTCTAACCCACCTTTCCTAGCAAACCGTTGTTTGGCTATGTTACCGCTTTTGCTCAGCCCCTCTTATAGCGTTGCTAGTTGCAGGTGGAGATGAAGTTGGTTCCATGTTGGACCATGGATATTTTGGGATATCACAATATCTCTTATTTAATTAATGCATCTATATACTTGGTAAAGGGTGGAAGGCTCGGCCTTATGCCTGGTGTTTTGTTTCACTCTTGCCGCCTTAGTTTCCGTCATACCGGTGTTATATTCCTTGATTTTGCGTTCCTTACGCGGTTAGGTGATAATGGGAACCCCTTGACAGTTCGCCTTGAATAAAACTTCTCCAAGAAGGCCCAACCTTAGTTTTACCATTTGCCACCTAAGCCTTTTTCCCTTGGGTTTCGCGGACTCAAGGGTC
>NC_057808.1:243743647-243756125 GCF_018294505.1 Triticum aestivum | reverse complement strand
AACTCGAGGCCTGGTTTTACTCGTAGCTTGACTTATCCGGTGTGCCCTGAGAATGAGATATGTGCAGCTCTTATCGGGATTTGTCGGCACATTCGGGCGGCTTTGCTGGTCTTGTTTTACCATTGTCGAAATGTCTTGTAAACCGGGATTCCGAGACTGATCGGGTCTTCCCGGGAGGAGGAATATCCTTCGTTGACTGTGAGAGCTTATAATGGGCTAAGTTGGGACACCCCTGCAGGGTATAAACTTTTGAGAGCCGTGCCCGCGGTTATGTGGCAGATGGGAATTTGTTAATGTCCGGTTGTAGAGAACTTGACACTTGACTTAATTAAAATGCATCAGCCGCGTGTGTACCCGTGATGGTCTCTTTTCGGCGGAGTCCGGGAAGTGAACACGGTTTGGGTTATGTATGAACATAAGTAGTTTCAGGATCACTTCTTGATCACTTCTAGCTTCTCGACCGATGCGTTGCTTCTCTTCTCGCTCTTACTTGTGTATGTTAGCCACCATATTTGCTTAGTGCTTGCTACAGCTCCACCTCATTACCCCATCCTTCCTATAAGCTTAAATGGTCTTGATCTCGCGGGTGTGAGATTGCTGAGTCCTCGTGACTCACAGATTCTACCAAAACAGTTGCAGGTGCCGACGATACCAGTGCAGGTGACGCAACGGAGCTCAAGTGGGAGTTCGACGAGGAACTTGGTCGTTACTATGTTTCGTTTCCTGATGATCAGTAGTGGAGCCCAGTTGGGATGATCGGGGATCTAGCATTTGGGGTTGTCTTCTTTTATTTCGGTTCCGTACTCGGACCTTGATTGTACTCTGTATGATGTATGTTTAATTTATGTATTGTGTGAAGTGGCGACTGTAAGCCAACTCTTTATCCCATTCTTGTTCATTACATGGGATTGTGTGAAGATGACCCTTCTTGCGACAAAACCACCATGCGGTTATGCCTCCAAGTCGTGCCTCGACACGTGGGAGATATAGCCGCATCGTGGGCGTTACAAATACCTCCCACTAAAACTAAAAGGGCCAGCTAGACACTGGCTAAATAGCCTGCCTGAAAATTCTATCGGCAGCTGGGAGGACTTGGAAGAAGCTTTTCTTGACAACTTCCAAGGTACTTATGTCCGGCCACCAGATGCCGATGACTTAAGTCATATAGTCCAACAACCCGGAGAATCAGCCAGAAAATTCTGGACTAGGTTCCTAACCAAAAAGAACCAGATCGTTGACTGTCCGGATGACGAAGCCCTAGCAGCCTTCAAACACAGCATCCGTGACGAATGGCTCGCCCGCCACCTCGGCCAAGAAAAGCCGAAATCCATGGTAGCCCTCACAGCACTCATGACCCACTTTTGCGCGGGTGAGGACAGTTGGCTGGCTTGTAGCATAAACACAACCAGCAAGGCAGGCCCCTCCGAGGCCAACAACATCACCGGCAAGCTCCGACGCAATAGACACAAATGCCGAAGCAATGGCGATAACACCGATGACACCACAGTTAACGCAGGATTCAGCGGCTCCAAATCCGGCCAACGGAAGAAGCCCTACAAAAGGAACAACGAGGGACCATCCAGCCTGGACCGCATACTCGATCGTCCGTGCCAGATACATGGCACCCCAGACAAACAAGCCAATCATACCAACAGAGATTGTTGGGTTTTCAAACAGGCTGGCAAGCTAAATGCCGAGAACAAAGAAAAGGGATCACAAAGTGAGGACGAGGACGAAGAGCCCCGGCAGCCGAACACTGGGGGGCAGAAGAAATTTCCTCCTCAAGTCAAAACGGTGAACATGATATACGCTATGCACATCCCCAAAAGCGAGCGCAAGCGCGCACTCAGGGACGTCTACGCGGTAGAGCCAGTCGCCCCAAAATTCAATCCGTGGTCATCATTCCCGATCACCTTCGATCGTCGAGATCACCCAACTAGTATCCGCCATGGCGGTTCGGCCGCACTGGTCCTCGACCCAATCATCGACGAATTTCACCTAACACAAGTCCTAATGGACGGCAGTAGCAGCCTCAACCTGCTCTATCAGGATACAGTATGGAAGATGGGCATTAATCCCTCATGAATCAAACCCATAAAGACTACCTTTAAAGGAGTCATACCAGGCGTAGAGGCCCATTGTACGGGCTCAATCACGCTGGAGGTGGTCTTCGGTTCTCCGGACAACTTCCGAAGCGAAGAGTTAATCTTCGATATTGTCCCTTTCCACAGCGGCTACCACGCACTGCTCGGACGAACCGCGTTTGCTAGATTCAACGCAGTGCCACACTATGCTTATCTCAAGCTCAAGATGCCTGGTCCTCGCAGCGTCATAACATTCAATGGCAACACTGAACGCTCCCTCCGAACAGAGGAGCACACAGCCGCCCTAGCAGCAGAGGTACAGAGCGGCCTTCTCAAGCAGAACCGTAATCCAACTGCCGAGCCCCTGGACATCACTAAGAGAGTCCTGACCACACTGCAACAGGACGGTTCGACTCGTCAATAGCTTGATTAGCAATTCAGCCTCCGTCCCAGTCCCGATGAGGTAGCGGCATCCGCACCACGTGCACATAATTACGCACTCAAAATCACATGGGCATCGACAAAGGCACAGCTAGCTTGTAGTTCGGCTACACTGATCTCGGACTCACTGGTATCTTTACTATTCCTTTTTTCCTTCTTTTTCCTTTCAGGTATCTTTTATACAGGCCTCCTTCGACGGCCTGATTACCGGTCCTGTCAAAGGACAAGTACACCAGATTGGCGCAGAGCACAGGCATACAGGGGAAGCCCTAGAGGACAATCCAACGACTACCCTACATGTTTTTCAGTACCCAAATGCAGCTCTCCTCTGGTTCTGGCATGTTAAACAACCGGTTGCTTATCACATTATTTGTATAAATGCGCTTTGACGCATTAACCCAACTATAATGGAAACAATTTACGGCCCAAGTCAAGGGGCCCCAGATACTACCTTTGCTCTCTTGCTGTTTTCCTTTGCCATCAATTACTTATATTTTCGCACCAGTGCACTTTGGTACGGTTCATATTCGCCAGGGGCTTCCCATCGCCCCATAATACGGCAACAAAGTCCGAACACTTCTTAAAGATAAGTTCGGCACCCTGAATTTAGCATTATATGCATTGGCTCTGAATCATGTCTTTGGTCAATAGTTGGGTTGCCCAGCTCCTGTGCTTGCTACCCTACGTTCCGCTACATCGGCTAGGGTAGTAAAGGGAGAACTACTGCGATTGTGCCCTGGCCTAGACCGGATGAGCACCTCAGTAGAGAAAGCCAAAAACTGACTATCATGATGCGGCGAGAGCCGGTCAGCTGTTCGGAGGTCTCAAATCGTTGGAGATTTTTTCCGCATTACGCGAAGGACCGGTACTTCCCGATCAGACGCTGATAGCACTCTGGTTTGTATACCAGGGGTTGCGCCTATGTTTTATTATAAAACTCCTATGGCTAAGTGAGGGCGTTTAAGCCGCATAGTCTGATTGCCTGGTTCGTTGTGCTAAACAACTCCTTCAAGGACCATATAATTGGATCAAGATTGTTTAGATTCCATCCCGAACACCTCCGTACTACCTACATGAGGGCAGGAGCCGACGACTGGCCAACCCTCAGATTTCATACAACACGGCCGCACAGGAGGAAACAATCAAAACATAACAAACATTATATTACAAACCGGATTTGGTTTCATCTTACAAGGCAAAGACAAAAACGAATGTATTCATTCGAAAATAATATCCTGCCCGCACTGCGCTGCTACAAGTCGAGATCCCTCCAGGACATCCGCAAAATATCGCTCGGGTGTGCGGTGTTCCTTGCCCTCCGCCGGACCATTGGCCACCTCGACGGCGTCCATCTTCGCCCACCACATCTTGCAACGAGTGAAGGCCATGCGGGCACCTTCTATGCAGACTGGTCGCTTGACGTCTAGCCGCGGACAAGCCTCCATCACCCGCTTCACGATGCCAAAATAACTGCTAGGTATAGCTTCGGCTGGCCACAGCCGGATTATTAAATCCTTCATGGCCAGTTCGGCCACCCTGTGCAGCTCGACCAACTATTTCAGTTGATCGGCAAAGGGCACCGGATGTTCGGGCACATCATACTGCGCCCAGAACAGCTTCTCCGTGGAATTCCCTTCTCTGGCTCGGAAGAACCCCGCAGCACCAGACAGGCTGCGTGGCAGATCCGCAAAAGCCCCTGGGCAACTCCGAATCCGGGTTAGTAAAAGGTACTTCCTATCCGCATACTTGCTTTGCATGTTAAAAGGCTTACCCGCTACGATCTTCTTGGCCTCCTGGATCTCCTGGAGAGTGCCCCGGGCCTCATTCTGTGTGGCCTCCGCGCTCTGGTGAGCCTTGGTAAGTTTGGTCTCTCGAACCGACGCTTCGTGCTCCAAAGCCTCACACTTCTTCACCGCATCCTGGAGCTCCTGCTGGATCTCGCCGACTCGGGCCTTGAGCTTCTTACGGGCGGCTTGCTGCTGGAGAACCATCCCCTTGGCCTCGGTCAGGGAATTTTTCAGGGCCTCGACCTCGGTCGCCGCCCCTGCACATATTACGACACTCCGGTCAATACTCACCGCTTACTCTTTCCGAATATACAGCAAGTCGTTACTCACCTTGCTTCTTGTGGAGTTGGATCTTCACCTCGTCGAGCTCGTTCTCGGCCCGCTCCAACCTCTGCTTCAGTTCAGAGACTTCGGCATCATGCGAGGTCGCAGCCAACAGCGACGCCTGCTTATTTATACATATCAAATTAGTCTCCTACAAAGGATGGATCCTCTGTCCGGTCCTTCTTTCCGAATACCGGACAGTGTCTCAGGGGCTACTGTCAGCACGGGGTGTTCTCTTTCTGCGTGACTTACCTCGAAACCTGTCAATAGATTGCTGCAAGCCTCGTTTAGCCCGCTCTTGGCGGACTGAACCTTCTCGATCACCGTACCCATAATGACACGGTGCTCTTCCACAATGGAGGCACCTCGTAGTGCCTCCATCAGGTTATCCGGCGCCACTGGTTGGATAGGGGCCATCGGTGGAATTGGCGCACCCCCCTCCTCCGAAGGAAGGCGCGCGCCGGATTCCGGGTCGGTCCCCGGAATCATATTCGGCCGAGGGCTGAACTGAATACGTCCCTGTTCGCCAGTCTCCATAGGGATCTGCTCCCCCATATGTCCGGCAGCGGAGGTCTCGCCTTGCGGCGCCTCCTGGACAGCGTCCTGGGCCCCTCCCCGGCTCAGACGGTCCTCCGGGACAACACTTCGGTGTCGTCCTTGGCCTCAGGGGAATAAGCGGGCGGCAGCGACATACTGGCCATTTCCGCCGGATCCAACGAACCTCCGAATGAGGATCGCTGGATGCTGCCACAGGCCGGACTGCAATGGCACAATTAACCACGTCAAAACAATAAAAAGGAGAGGCCGGGTACACTTATGCGCGGGAGTCATAGTACTTATGATGCGGCCCGAGGCTTAGTGCGGAGGCGTCGCTCCGGACTGCTATCAACATCCCATGCGGTGTTGACCGCAGGGGCGCCCTTCCCCTTCTTGGGCGTTCCCGCCTCCAGATTCGTGGAGGCCCCCCTCTTCTTCTCCTTAGGGGGAGGGTTCTTCTCCACCTCCTCCTCCTCTTCCTCGTCGTCGTCCTCAGGGACGGGGGAATGGTCTTCCTCGTCTTCGGACGTCACGTCCGAAGTGCCCTTGCGACGGGAGCCACTTCTGGCCCCCTTGGCCTTCTTCTCTGGCGCCTTATATGGCGCCGACACCAGCATCTTCGCTAAACGCGGGATGACTGGTTCTTCAGGCAGCGGAGCTGGACACTTGATCCACTTCATCCTCTCCATCTAGTCCTGAAAAAGCAATAATGAAAGCTCAGGCATTGCCCTCGAAACAAACAAGTACGGGATACGTTAAAAATAACATACCTCGCTGGCGAGGTGTTTAACGTCGTGCCCGCAGTCTGAATCTGTGGCCGGCGGTTTCTCGTTGCCCTTAAAGAGCAACTTCCAGGCTCCTTCGTGAGTGGTTTCGAAGAGCCTCACCAGGGTCTGATGCTTCTTCGGATTAAACTCCCACAGAGGGCGGCTGCTGCGCTGGCATGGGAAGATTCGGCCAACCAGCATCACCTGGATTACATCGACGAGCTTTTCTTGGCTATCATGCTTTGAACGCGCGTCTGCAGCGCAATCAGCTCATCGGGCGAGCACCAGTCCGGACTCTTCTCAACCCAGGAGGTGAGTCGCATGGGGGCGCTGGAGCGGAATTCGACTGCTGCGGCCTAGGTGGTGCCGCGGGGTTCCGTGATGTAGAACCACTGTTTCTGCCACTCCTTTACTGTATCCACAAAAGTGCCTTTCGGCCAAGAGACGTTGGACAGCTTACTCACCATGGCTCCTCCGCACTCCGCGTGCTGGCCATCCACCACCTTCGGCTTCACGTTGAAGACTTTGAGCCATAGCCCGAAGTGGGGTTGGATGCGGAGGAAGGCCTCACACACAGCGATAAACGCCGAGATGTTGAGGAAGGAGTTCGGGGACAGATCGTGGAAATCTATCCCATAATAATACATCAGCCCGCGGATGAAAGGGTGGAGTGGGAACCCTAGTCCGAGGAAGAAATGAGGGATGAAAACCACCCTCTCGTTGGGCTTCGGCGTGGGGACGATTTGTCCCTCGGCCGGCAGACGATGGGCGATTTCCTTCGCCAAGTATCCAGCCGCCCGAAGCTCAGTAATGTTCTCCTCCGTGACGGAGGAGACCATCCACTTGCCCTGACCTCCGGATCCGGACATGGTTGAGTGCTAGCTTGAGTGGAAAGGAGATGAGAAATTGGGCGCTGGAGTTCGAGATTGGAAGGGCGGAGACAGAGAGAAGGCGTGAGAGAGGAAGAGGGAATCCTTATCCCTTTATAAAGCTAGTGAATATTGAACGCCTCCCCACTCGCCTTAGAATTCGCTTATTCCCAAGGGCTGTATAAACGACACGGTTGGGTTGCCCATTGTCGGTGTCAAAACCGGCGGATCTCGGGTAGGGGGTCCCGAACTGTGCGTCTAGGATCGATGGTAACAGGAGACGGGGGACACGATGTTTACCCAGGTTCGGGCCCTCTCTATGGAGGTAATACCCTACTTCCTGCTTGATTGATCTTGATGAATATGAGTGTTACAATAGTTGATCTACCACGAGATCATAATGGCTAAACCCTAGAAGTCTAGCCTATGTGAATATGTTAATGAGTATATGCTTTCCGGACTAACCCCTCCGGTTTATATAGACACCGGGGGGATCTAGGGTTTACATGGAGTCGGTTACATAAGAAGGAATCTTCATTATTGGTCGCCAAGCTTGCCTTCCACGCCAATGAGAGTCCAATCCGGACATGAGTATGGTCTTCGGTCTTCGTGTCTTCATAGCCCATCAGTCCGGCCCATGGATAACAGGTCGGACGCCCGAGGACCCTTAGTCCAGGACTGCCTCAGTAGCCCTGAACCTGGCTTTCAATGACGAGGAGACCGGTGCGCAGATTGTATTCGGCATTGCAAGGCGGGTTCTCCTTTCTCCGAACTCCAAGATAGTCTTCGGGTGCGACGATAGTATCCGGACCTGCCATGTACCCCACACAACCGCAGAGAGAATATATATTTCGCACGAGCTCTATCCGCTGACAGTTTTTGAGTAACATGACGCCACGCCTGCTGGTCCTCTTTTCGAACCGTTGGCCAGCCCACCATCCCACGTCTTGAGACGCGGTTCTACTGGCACGTCTTGTCAAAGCGGAGATCGTGTTCCCTTATTGCGGGATTTCTATTAATACAGGCGCGGGTAATCCAACCGCGCCGCTTACACTACCCATTGGGAACAGGCAGATTTTATGACCAACGGGGGGGCTGATATTCATAGCCTTTATAAGGGGATAAGGATTCGTGCTTTTCACCCACGCCCCCTCCTTCTTCGTCCTTCCGTCCTCGAGCTCCAGCGCAGAAGCTCTCATCTTCCCCTATTTCCAAAAATCATTTAGCCATGTCTGGATCCGGAGCGGGAGGCAAGTGGATGACTTCCTCCGTGAAGCCGGAAGACATCAAGGAGCTCCGAGAGGCCGGATACCTGGCCGAGGGAATCGTTCACCGACTCCCTGCCGAGGGACAGATCGTGCCTACCCCCGAACCTCAAGAGAGGGTGGTGTTCCTTGCGCATTTTGTCCGTGGGTTAGGATTCCCTCTCCACCCATTCGTTCGTGGACTGATGTTTTACTATGGACTGGACTTCCATGACCTCGCCCCCAATTTTGTCCTTAATATCTCCGCATTCATAGTTGTATCCGAAGCCTTTCTCCGCATCCCACCTCACTTTGGCCTATGGCTGAAGACCTTTAATGTAAAGCCAAAGGTGGTGCACGGCCAACAGGCCGAGTGCGGAGGTGCCATGGTGGGCAAGATGCCCAACATCACCTGGCTCGAAGGCTCCTTTGTAGAGACGGTGAAAGGATGGCAATCGGGGTGGTTCTATATCACCGAGCAGCGTGACACCAACTGGGCAACGGCTCCCGAATTCCGATCTGGAATCCCGATGCAGCTTACCTCCTGGCAAGAGAAGGGTCTGACCTAGGGATCTTTGGAAGAGATCACGGGGCTCCAAACGTGCCTCCAGAATATGATAACCCGGAAGATCAAGCTCGTCGATGTAATGCAGGTCATGCTTATACGCCGGATCCTTCCATGTCAGCGCCGGACCTATTATTTATGGGAGTTTGATTCGGCCAAGCACCAGACGCTGCTAAAGCTTTTCGGCACAACGCATGAAGATATCTGGAAAGTGCTCTTTAAGGCCAGCGAGACACCGCCACCCTCGACCAAAGATCGCGGGCTCAACTTAAAGCGTCAGGCCAATCCGGTAAGCCGTCAAGGTATAGTCTTTAAGGACATACTTCCAGGAAGGATACTAAGCCTTCTTATCAATTTCTTTTTCAGGCCTGGGTCGATCTAGCGGGACGGATTAATTGTCCGGCTCCGCTGCCCGAAGACGAAGAAATCCCGCTCCTTGCGGAGATGCTATTTCCGGCGCCTTATGACGTGCCAGAAAAGAAGGTCAAAACCACGGCCAAGGGAACCAGGAGTGGCCTTCGCCGAAGGAGCACCTTGGTCATCTCATCTGACGACGAGACAGACCCCTCAGCCGCCGACGATGGCGACGAGGAAGAAAGCGACTCCCCCTGCGGGAGGAAGGAAGAAAAGGGAGGCCTCAACGAGTTTGGAGGCGGAGACGCCCAAGAGGAGGAGAGGCTCCCTCGCGGATGGCTCCGCGTGGGATGTTGATAGCAGTCCGGAGCGACCTCGCTGAACCAAGCCTCGGGCCGCTTCGTAAGTACCAGGATCTGCAAACGTCTGGCCTTCCTAGTTTGTAATATTGACATACTTTTAACTTTGTCACTGCAGTCCGGCACGTGATGGGTCCCCGCGATCCTCGACAGAGGTTCGCTGGACTCGAAGGAGATGGCTAGCATGTCTCCGCCACCCGCTCATTCCGTCTCACCCAAGGGCGATGACGAGGTGGTGTCCAAAAAGACTTTCCCAGGCTGGCGGGAGATTCCGGAGATCATCGGGGTGGCGTCCCAGGACGACTCCTCGGCCGTCGGACACACGGGGGGAAAATTTCCCACAGGGACTGGTGACGGGGCCCGAGTTCCCCTCGGGCCTCAGCCGGATACTACTCCGGAGACTTATACGGCTCCGGGGTCCGGCGATCGGCATTCCCCCCAAGGAGGTAACGTGCATGTTCCACCGGTGACCTCTGTCCATCCAGAGGCACCGAATAATCTACTGGAGGCGCTACGAGGTGCCTCTATCGTGGATGAGCATCGTGTCCTTATGGACACAGTAATAGAGAAGGTTCAGTTCGCCAAAAGCGGACTGACTGAAACCTACACTAGCCTTCTAACAGGCTTTGAGGTAAATAATGTGATTGTAGAAAAAATATCACAGCATAGACAGTAGCCCCTGATGCTCTGTTTGGTGTTCGGGAGGAAAAGCCGAACAGAGGATCAAGAATGAATATCGCAGGAGTCTAACATGGGTTGTCTATGTTAATAAGCAGGTATCGCTGCAGGCTGCCACTGCTCATGCTCCGGAGGTCTCCGGACAGAAGCAGAAACTGGAGTGGGCCGAGGAGGAGCTCGGCCTCGTAAAGAAGCAGCTGGAGGATAGCCGAGGTATGCAATAACCTGTGGGTATATTTCAAAAAAATGAGATAGTCCGTCCGGACTGAAGTGTGATAAACTTTATTAGGGGCCACGACCGAGGTGGCAACCCTTAAGAAGTTGTTAGCCGAGGCCGAGGACAAAGCGGCCAAGGAACGCGCTTCGCGCGAGAAGCACGAGGCCCGGGTTGGCGAGGCGCAGCAACAGCTCCAGGGCACGATAGAGAAATTTGAGTCCTTGGAGCGCGATTGTAAGGCGCAAGAGTCCGAGTTGGCGAAGGCTCTCCTGTAGCGACCAGACCTCAAATGGCCTGTGCTGCTGTGCACCAGTGTCATCCCTGGATCAGTAATGCTGACACGCACAGTACAAATGGAGGATTTATAACAGAGTAGCAATCACACACTTATTACATCGAATATCTCCAAAGAGAATAAGAATGATAAACATGGCTTAAGGCCATCTAATAACGATAACAGCAGAAGACTTGGAAGATAAGTGAGTCCATCAACTCCAGCGGCATCACTGAGTATAAGACCACGACCTAAAGCACCTTACTCGTCGTCTGAAAAGTCTGCAACATGAAACGTTGCACCCCGAAAACGGGTCAGCACATAGAATATGCTGGCAAAGTAACACATAGAGAGCAATGAACAATAATAATGCTATACTACATGCATATATGGCTGGTGGAAAGCTCTATGGTTACAGTTTTGTGAAAAGCCAATTTTATCCTACTTCAAAGGAATAAATTTTATTAACTATCATGGTGGTTGAAACATTGAGAAGGTACCTCCAACTCAATCCCAATTAAGTATCATCATTAACCCAACAAAATTAATTATAAGTATCACGGTGATGAGATTCAAATGATAATCCAAGTACTAGATACTCAAGTTGTCCATAACCGGGGACACGGCTAATCATGATCAGTTTGTACACTCTGCAGAGGTTTGTGCACTTCTCCCCACAAGACTCGATCGCCTCCGCTTGATTCTCGCACTACATGATGTTTGAGAAACGGATGACCGAGACACAGTCTTTCAGAAACAATCACTCTTTACTCTGGATGGACCGGTAAACCTACTTTCCCCTACATCTGCTAGTCCACCTCTTCAAGAGATCATGTAACCTACTCAGCTATGCTAGAGCCCATAATAGCTTGTGGCTGCACACGGAAGTTTCTAGCATGAATAATCTTATGATCCCTTTAAGCCTGGGTGGCGGACCTTATACATACAGACAACACTGGGTTCTCCAGGTGCCTCAATCCACCCAGATGTGAGTTTTTAGTTGCCACCTTAAGTTGAACCATTAATAAACATCTCACATATGTCATGGATATCACTCAAACCCAATCCACGTCTACGAGCATAGCATGGCAATAATAAAAGCAACGTAGAAGTAACTCCCAAGGGTTTGATAATGTAAAACAGGTGATAGGTACTACCTCAACTACTTCCCAATACCCACAGTTTAATTAGATCCTAATCATGCAATGTGTTTGAGGAATAGATCTAATGCAATAAAAACTGGGTATGAACGGGGTATGATCAAAGTGTTACTTGCCTTGCTGATGATCCGCAAAACCTAGCGATTCGAAGTAACAAGCGGCACACTCCGGGTACTCTATCGCAAACAAACAAGCATACAATCAGTACTCAACTAATGCACAGGTAAAAATCGAATGAAAGATCCAACCAGAAAGTTCAACTTAAGAACTTCGGTTTGCAAAAAGAATCAACTCGAAAGAAGCAACGAAAGTCAAACGGCGAAAGAAAGAAACTTCGTTTGCTAATCTGGATCTAGGTCAAATTTTACTGTAGCAAAAACTTGTTTGAGTAGGTTAAACGGAAAGAGAATTTCGAGACAAAACTCTAGGCGCTTGAATCGCCTGATTCCGATAAACGAGCGAGAAGTTAAACAGAATCGAAGATTCGATCAGAAATTGAATCTGAGAAAATAACGAGAAAATCCGACGAAAAAGAAAAACGGACGAACGGTTAAATAACGGACGTTCGTTAACAGAGAAAAACCGACGAACGCGTTCGTTAAAACGAACGGTTCGGTGAACGCTCGTAAAATAAGAAAACCGAAAAAAACCGAACTAGGGTTTTTTTTTACAGAAAACCGGCAACGACGGGAATCGGGCGGCGGTAGTACCTCGACGGCGGGCTCCGGCGGCGGCGGGGCTTGCCGGCGGGGTGCGGGGCTCGGGGGCTCCGGCGGCTCCCGGCGGCGGCGGCGGGGTAAACGGCGGCGGCGGCGGGG